>NC_056733.1:1352649507-1352669507 GCF_019279795.1 Protopterus annectens | reverse complement strand
TGACAAGAATGTTGAAGAGAACATCAGTAAACTCAAGTCCAAATGTGTGGACAGAGGATATCAAAGACATGAGGAAGAGAAAATGATTCAACAGGTAAAACTGAGTAGCACTGTCGCCTCACAGCAAGAGGTTCTCCAGTTTGATTCTCGGCTGGGGTGCCTTCTGTGCAGACTCTGCATGTCCTCCCTGCGTTCGTGTGGGTTTCCACTGGGTGCTCCGGTTTCCTCCCATGTTACAAAGACAAGCGTCTGGAGCATTTCTCCCCAGGCCTCTGCTGAAAAGTGGCTCATTCCAAGTTGGACTTTCCCGCTTAACAAATGTTAAATAAAATAAATAAATAAATTGTGTGGGAGGGGTT
This sequence comes from Protopterus annectens, assembly GCF_019279795.1. Classification (NCBI taxonomy): domain Eukaryota; kingdom Metazoa; phylum Chordata; order Ceratodontiformes; family Protopteridae; genus Protopterus; species Protopterus annectens. Next base: position 1,352,669,148 of record NC_056733.1, on the reverse strand, counting down.
TAGATAGAGGAGGAAAGGAAATCCTGTATCAAACAGCAGCTGTGGAAGTGATTAATAGATCAGTAAGTCTTATTCTCCACATTAATTTGAACAGAAATGCTCTTAAAGATGTAAGAAGCAAATCAAAAAAGCAGATAGCTTTGCTGCTTTAGCAGGTATACCATGAGGCAGTCCTGTACATCTTTTTTTTTTTTCATTTGAAGGGAGTAAGTTTTAAGAATTTTTATTATTATTTTTTTTTTAGAACATTGTGGTAGACGTAGCAAAAATGAAAAACAATGTTTGTCTAATAAGAGTTATGCACTTTTAAACTATATCTTTTATTGTGATCATCATAGGATCATAGGAGTTACTAGGCTAATGGCCCTGGGGCCGTTACAAGCCTAGACAAGAGTTTATTCCCCCAAAAACGAAACCCCAGTCAGCACCTATCACCGCTGTCAGTGAAGGACACAGGTGGAACCCCTGGGACAAAATTTGTGGTTTCCCACTCACTCATCAAGGTTGCGCTGGAAGAGGGTCCACGAGGTACTCTGTTTGACGTGCATGGGAAGTCTATTCCAGAGATGGGGCAGCTTCTGGGAGATGAACCTGTCTCTCCAGCAGGTTTTGTTGATGTTGCATGTCAGATTTAGGCCTTTCGAGCAGGTAAAGCGCATGGAGTTAGACTTACGGATATGGAGCATCTCTAGTAGGACCAGGGTCAGAAATTGCCTTGTAGACAAGACACAGATCACCTCTGAGCAATCTGTACTATACCAAGTAGAGCCGTAGTGATTTGAGCCTGTCCACATAGGACAGGTGTTGGAGGCCATGGATTCTCTTTGTGAGGTATTTCTGTGGCCTTTCCAGTTGGTGCAGGTGTTCGGAGAGGTACATACGAAATGGGACATTATACTCAATTATAGGCCTAATGAGGGAGGAGTACAGAGAGGTAATAACCTTTTTTCTGAATGCAATCCCTTTACTTATGAGATGAACAAGGTAAAAGGCTTTTCTGACCACTACTGCCACATGATGGTCGAATGTGAGATTGTTGTCAACGTGCGTACCCAGATCTCTTACCACAGCTTGTGTGGTTAGGAAGTTGCTGTTGATGTGGTAATCAGGGGCCATGTTTTTGCCTAATGGTATGATGCTACATTTTTTTGCATCTAACTTAAGGCCATGACTTGCATTTATTGCTGTGAGATCCTCTTGCTGTATGTTAACATCATTTGGGGAGTCAATGACAACACCCAACTTACAGTCATCTTGCAGACTTGGTCAGCCACAGGCCCTTTGTCTTTGCCTGGATCTCTGAGAAGTAGATGCCAAACAGTAGGGGTTCCAGGACAGATCCTTGGGGAACACCACTAGTGACAGGTCTGCGGTCAGAGGAGGAGGTGCCTGTTTTGACCTTGTGGATCCTATCAGTGAGCCAGTTGGCCACCCACCTGGTGAGATGAGGATTTATGCCAAGTTGTGTTAGCTTTTTGATGATGCCCGAGTGGGAAATTGTGTCAAAGTTCTTGGCCAAGTCAAGATAAGCTATGTGTACTGACTTTCCCTCATCCTGGGCCTTGGTGACAGAAGTCAGCCAGGTTCAACAGGCAAGATCTACCTTAGACGAATCCGAACTGGGTGGGTTCAAGTGCTTGGAGATTGCCTTTGTCCTTGTTTATGAGATCCATAATAATACGCTCCATGGCTTTACAGATCGGACTTGTCACACTAATGGAGTGATAGGATTAGTAGTGGCACCACCTTTGTGCAAAGGGATGACAGTGGCAGGTTTCCACTCTGCTGGATTGAAGCCTGTACTTAGGTTGTGGTTGAATAGGGTGCTCAATGGCGAAGCTAGTTCTTGCTGGAGATGGTGCAGAATGCAGCCTGGGATACTATCAGGTCCTATGGAAGCAGTGTTCTTTGCCTTGGATAGGGCCTTTAACACTTGATCTACGGAGATGTGAGGTGCGGGACAAATATCTGAGACATGTGACAGGGGGGTGAAGTTTGTGCTGAATCTATCTGCTAGCAGGTTGGCTAAGTCATCAGGATCATTGTAAGTAATACCGTTAATTACTAATTCAGAACAAACCTGGGCTTTGCCATGGAGGTTTCTGATGTAACTGAAGAAGGCTTTGTGATTTCCCTTTGTTTCGGAGGATAGTTTTGATTCATAATTGGCGTTGGAGGTTTCCACTTGTGATCTAATTTGCTTGTTGAGGCTAAGGAGGGAGTTTTTTCCAGTTTGGAATTTGTTCCGTTTTACCCTTGGACAACATTTTATTTCTTTTGTTGTAAAGGCTGTTGATAGAGGATGTCCAGCAGACAGGTTTGTGTTTCTTTGAGGAGCAGGTTTTAGTTCTGTTGAGTAGGGCTGAGTCCATGCAGTTGTACAGGTGCTTGTTTACTGCATTGGCGCACTGTTCAGAATAGTTGCCAGCATCCTCTTAGGGGGCGGTGATGTGAAGCTACTGATACCCTCCCTTAGGAGGTTGTAGTCAGCTTTTGAGAAATTTTTTAGCCTGGTTACGGCTGGCTGGCTGGGGGTGGGGGTGGTATAGAAATTTCGAATGAGACAGACTGATGATCTGATCTCAGTGGGGAAGAACATACTATGGGAGTGGTGTAGTGCTCACCCATGTTGGTGAGAACCAAGTCCAGAATGTTATCTCCCCTTGTCGAAGATGAGACGAGCTGGTCTAGTGCATTAGAACTGATGAAGTCAAGGAATTGTTGGGTGAGCGCATTAGTACAGGAATAGTTCACCCAGTCTGTGGTGGGGTAGTTGAAGTCATCAAGGATCAGGGTGTTAGAGGGTACCTTGATCAAGTCAATTAGGTCCAGGTGGGAGGAGTAGGTGCTCTGAGTCATGGAGGGGGGTCTATAGCTGACTATAACTTGGATGGGTGTCAGTTGCAACTGTCAGTTGCACCTGGAGTAGTTCCAGTGCTTCATGCTGGCAAACCAGTCTGGCTGTTTGCCTATCCTTAATGAAGATAGAGACTCCACCACCCTTAGTCTTCCTGACCTCATTTTGGTGTCGGAATGTGTGGAATGAGGTATAGCCTGGGAAGGCAGGGGTGCTCTCCGCAGCCATGAACCAAGTTTCCATGACCGCACAGATGTCGACATCTTCCAATGTGAGGAGAGCCTCCACTGAGTGCATTTTCAGGTTAAGGCTCCAAGCGTTAAGCTGCATGACCTTCAATTTGCTTTTTGACTGATCTTTTATGTTGGTAGGTTTGTCTTTGGGACATTGCCTAAAAAAGGCACAAGGGGGAGGCAAGAGCCTTGGCCAGGATCTGGAATCCCATGGTGACAGGTGGAGGCCATCCCTGGCAAATCATCGAGGCCTCTTAGCCATGTCATCCCAGGCAGACAGATACTGGATCCCCTTGGAATGACACCAGAAACTTAGCCAATTGTTGAAATCAATTATTTTTGTTGGTATTTTTTTTTTGGTGAAGGTAGGATGCTGCTTAGGGCTGGGGTCATACCTGCCTGGGACAATTATTCTGAGAGCTCAACCATATCTCTTCATATAGTCCAGGGAGGTACTTCTCAAGTCATTCACACCAACATAGACAATGACAGAGTCATACTTGTACCTGTTGTGGAGAGACGTAAGTGTGTGCATGATGTGGCGGATTCTGGCACCTGACAGACAACTGACCATGACCTTCTCCTTGTTGAGCCTGGTGAGTGGGACATTGGTGTGTCTCCCAACTGAGTCAACTGAGTATGTTTGGTTTATTGTTATGCCTTATGGGCTGTGTTGATTTATTGTTATGCCTTATGGGCTGTGTTTGTGAGACACTGGTGTGTTGTCTGCTGTTTTTGATGTGTTTAGTGTTGTTTGTGGAATGTTTGTGTGTTTTGGAGGTCTCTGCTGTTTAGGTAAGTTTTTATTGAGGACCTCTACATAGGTCAGTGTGTGTTGTGCTTGGCTATGTGATGTAGGTGATGTGATGTTTGTGCTGGCAATCTCCTCTTTGTCAGGAGTGCTGACTGTGGAGCGAGAGAGCATGGATTCCAGGTTACTGATGTAGATGTATTTCTCGCAAGTAGAAGAATTATGTGCTAGGAGAAGAGGGTTTTCAGTGAATATGAGGCAGTTGCTGCACTGTCTCAGTATGCCCATGTTAACCAGGCTGGTAAGAGAAACTGATGGGGATTTTCCTGACATAGTGTCCTGAATACTTGGACAAACTTATGGAGAGAGTGTTTTTTTGTCCACAAGAGTGTAGACCACAAAAACCTTCTTAAATGTAAAGTAACTGGCCTGAAGCCCAAGTGCTAAAACCAAAACTAAGATGCTTAGAATAACACAGAAATTTAATCAGGGTAATAATAAGCAGTAATAAATGCACCAGTATAAAAGCATTTGAACACTTAAGAGCACACAGCAAAGCAAAATAAGATAAAGTATGAAGGACACAGTTATAGTAAAAGCAGCTGAGTAAAGTGTGTGTGTGTGTGTGTGTGTATATATATATATATATATATATATATATATATATATATTTTTTTTTTATTGGAGAGGGAGGAAACAGAATATATTACAAGATTAAGAAACTAAGGGGGGTGATCGTAACAGCTGGAGTTATGCAGTTCACCGTCTCTATTACTGTGATGTAAGTACAGCAGGAACATATGGAATAAAGGAGTATTTTAATTGTAACACCTGTCTAACCCTATTCAGGCATGTAGCAAATAATTAGTTTAAAACTTTGTACAAACCGGGTATAGTCTTCTGTGTTTCAGATGAATAGATTATAACAGTGCAGGAGGCTATACATTTGTGATGGCTTGCATAGTATAAATATATATATCTCTATATGCAATTCAGAGATGAGTATTTTTTTTCTTTCTTTTGCAAGCGATTTAGTTTTTATTAAATTTTATTTTAATTATAATTTGTTAAATTGAGTTAGTCTGCTCAACCTTTTCAGTTAGGACCTGGGTACATTGGTAGCTGACCAAAATAAGACTTAGAAAATTAAGTTGACAATCTGAATAGTTAAAATTAAAAACATATTGACATAAAAGTAAATAAAATTAGATGTCACATGTATAAATAAAAAATCAGGTATGTGGATGAGAAATACAGATATATACTTGTGGGCAATATAGAGATATATACTCATGAGCAAATTGTATTTGTCATAGTTGGCAAAAGTCAGATAGTCATGCAGGTTTGTACAAATGTACTGTAAGCTATATGTGACCCAGTTTCCAGCATTAACTAATACACACTTTAATTTTAATAACTTGCTGTGTCATTTCCATTAGTTTTATTGACATGTACAGTACTTGGTTTACCAGTTCATTTACAGGCTGGGGATGCCTTCTTTACAGTGTCTGTATGTCCTCCCAGTGTGTCCTTATGAAATGTTGATGGGTACTTTGCTTTCATCCCACATGTAAAACGCATACCATAGGCAAGTTTGCAGTCCTCCAAATTGTATGTTTGTATGTGGAGTTTGCAGTCCTCCAAATTGTATGTTTGTATGTGGAGTGTGTGTGCTGGGGGTAGGCTGCACCACTTCTTCAGTGCTATAATACATTTTCCTTGCGTCATAGTTCATACTACTTCTGTCCCATTCAGGATCAGTAGTGAGTAAAGAATGAGTCACAAAATAAGACATTAATTCCTGTCTCATTGTCAGAGTGTGATATGCCAGAAGTAGAACATTTCTTACATATAATGTTAATATATAGTCATGGTACCATTTCTAACCCAAAATGAAGATAGTATGATAGAGCCCAACCAAACTTTGTCAGCTTCAGCCTTGTAGGTATATTTTCCTTATTGAAGCAGCAATATTTCTAGTAGTTAAGAGATTTTAGCTTAAGTTAGAGCTTATTGTGGTTGACTATACCAAAGAATTTTAATAGGTTAAGGAAAATTGAAGTTGTGATCAATTTCAGAAGAATTGTAAATCACTAATTTGTTTTTAAACTGTTATTGTATTTCTGTACTACAGTTGGTATGCTGCTGTCTCTCTCACTAGGATCTATAAGTACCATGCTGTCTCTCTTACTAGGATCTATAAGTACCAGGCTCATGGATATGCCTTTACCACAGTAGAGGAGTTGCTCCATTCTTTGGGTGGAGATCGTTTCATCAACATGACTCGACGTTCAGTGGCTGAGTCTTTGCTGGAACTAGGTGTTTCTCAGCGTTTTGTAGATGAAGTCATTGCAGCTGTTATGAGAACTAGTTGTGGACAATCTGTTTCCATGCCTGCTTTTGCAGGTGAGTGTTTCAAGATTTAAACCATATACATCACCGTGTATATAGATGATTCAGGGCTGTCTGTAAAGTGCATCTGTAAGTGATATACGTATGTGGTGAGATTGTTTGGCACACTGCAGACGATTAAAGGAAGGTTAACATCTGATGCATTGGTTTTAGACTGTTGTATTTGAAACTGATTTGATGTTTGCATACATGTGTGCATGCATATTTTAATCTCTTACTTACTGTATTTGTTGTCCTTTGGGTCTGACTAGAATGTACTGTTCTGTTTTTGTACTAGGTGTAATAATTAGTAGATCGCAAATATTTAGAACCTGTTTTGTAGAGTGCAAATTTTATTCATTGGTTATTTCTTTGCACCGTCTATGCAGACTGTTTCCGTAAATATCTCATGTTTTATAGAAGATGATGATAGTGCAGTGACTTGCTGTGTTTTATGTGGTTCACTACCGTACATAGTTATATATCACAACTTCATTTCATTTTTGCTTTATTTTTTTTTTAAACCTGCTCTCCTACAAACCATTAAGACACTGTCATGGCTGATGTCATCCAGTTATCTTCCTCTGTACTATGAGAGCTTCTACATCACAATTGCTTGTGCATGGGCTGTGTAGAAGGACTTTTGTGTAACACTGTAGAGATGCAAGGGACAGTGAGATGCAAAAGCATGTAGGCATTGCTTATGTATTAGTTCAGCCTTTCAGATTACTATTCAATCAAAACTCATCAGACATTGTAACAAATAAACAAAAACTGCAACAAAGAAGACTGAATTTAAAGTAGTGAATATGAAAATCGGTTAGTTCTACGTAACGCGGCTTAACTAGCAACAGCAGTAGCAGTAGTGCTGAGGATGTAATCAGATGTTTTTTTTTTTTCACTTTTCTGCATACCTCTCAGGCTCTCCATTTTCAAAATAAAAGCAGGGGACCATCAGAGATCGTAGCAGTGGGCCCAAAATCATAGCACTCAAAATCAGCATATGTGTACATCTGCACCCATGAGGAGTGAGAGCATAAATGAATAAATTTGCCCTTTTTGGATCTGTGTTGTGCTGACAGAGGGACACCTATATAGCTGTACCAAGAAACATGTCCTTACCAAACAATGAAAACATACGCCTTATTTTTTGGCCAGTCATAACTATAATTTATTTAGCTGAATTAATATAAAGTCTGCATATCATTTGTTAAAACATGCTAATGGAAACTTCACTAAACAAACATTTATGCTGCAGTTAAATGAATAAAAATACAGACAACACCTCAGCCTGGAAATGAAATAGAGCTCCAAGTATTTCTAACCAAGCCACATGGAGCCAAAAAGTTTTCTTTATTTTCCCTTTATCTGACATGTGATTACCAAGAAAGTCCCGATTGTGCATGAATCCTATTTTGAACAGAGGCCTGGGGAGAAAAGCTCCATAGAACAAAATACAATTTGATTACATTCATTATGTTAGTAACATTTAATTATGAGACAAAAAGCATATTATCAACAGAGTTGAGTCAAAAAAAAAAAAAAAAACTAGGTGTGTGAATTTGTGTGTGTGTGTATGTTGTTGTGTCTTTTCGGCTTTTCTCGGTTAGGGGCCGCCACAGCGGAACTCCGGACCGCTAATGATTTGTAGTTTAGTTTTATGTGCCGAGTTACCAGCCCTGACGCACAACCTTCAACGAAGGTACGCCCATTCATGCATGTCTCCACGCAGAAGACGCTCTAGCTGAGAATCAAACCTATGTATATATGTGTGTGTATATATATATATATATATATATATATATATATATATATATATATATATATATATATATATAAAATGTATATTCATTTATTTTACATTTGTTTACTGGGGATCAGTTTTCAGCGGAGGCCTGGGGAGAAAAGCTCCAGAACAATTGCTAGCATGCTATACATAAGACATTTACATGATTGTGGTTCATACATTCACTTATAAAAATATAGCAGATAATAACATCTGAGTGCATAAGATATTTACATAAGCATAGAGATTTAGACATACAATTAAAAGTATAGTAGGTCGTAATATATGATGGTTGTTCATACAGTATGTTTAGTAGAGATAATTTTGAAGATGTATTGAAGATAAGACAAGAAAGGAAAACTAAAAAAAGAAGAGAATATAGACAAATTCACATGAGGTGCATTGACATTTAAAGTGGAACCTGTGTGTTGAGAGACAGCCTTACAAGACTATCTGCAAATATATAGAGCCGAGTATATTTTTCTGTATTATTCTGTATTATAGAGCTAAACTGTTGCTTAGATATCTGTTGTCTTACTGTTCTGCAAATATACAGAGATCAGTATATATTTTTTTGGTTTTATAATTTGCACTCTGATTCCTCACATCTCTGTTGAAAACCCCCCCCCCCCCATTCTTGGTTGTTGTTTAAATTTGGTGGCTTTTGCAGTGCCCGCCCCCCTGTAGATATGATCTAGGACACTCCCCCAGTCCCATCTCTTTACCGCATTCTACCTAATAAACCCTTTCTGCACTTGCTTTTAGTCCTTTTTAATTTAATTACATTTTTTCAAACTGTGTGTGGACTAATATTGCTACATACTCAAGTGTGCCAGCTTGTACTGCATGTGAATTGTTTTTACTACTGTTTTTGCTACTTTTCTGGAAAAAAAAAAAAATTGTAAGCCTGTTTCCTACCTTTACTGTAATTAGTGTTCCAGATACAGATTTGCTGTATCTAGGACTATATTTGTAAGCTTCTGAGCCCCCAAGCCTTTCTGTGTTGGAGGGAAGCCTTCTAGCTTATCAGTGGGAGTGGTAAGCACTAGGTAACCTGTCTACCACATAAGGAGTGGTTCTGGCCCAGAATTTGTAGTTATTGGTCGTTTGGGCGGTCTTCCATCTCTCTCAACTTTCTGATTTGAAGGCCTGCATTTGCACTTGTTTCTGTCCTGTAACTCCTGGGCCCATCTCATTTGCTCACTCACAAAAAAAAAAAAAAAGTATCTGCTTTTACTGTATTTGTGTTTCTTCCTACTTTATTTTGCTTTTGCGTCATCTTAAAAGTACTCAGTTGTATTTATTACTGCTTGGTGTAACTCATTCTAAGCCTTTTAGTTTAAGCACTTGGGCTTCAGACCAGTTGTTTTACATTAGGAAGGTTTGTAATCTGCACTGTAGTGGCAGGCAGGTAGCTTACATCCTTCTAAGTTGGGAACTGCTGATTGAGGGCTCAGTGTCTGTTATTCTAAAAGTATATTAATTCTGTTTTAAGCACTTGGGCTTCAGGCCAGTTATTTCACATTAAAAGGGTCCGTGGTCTGCACTCTTGTGGGAGGAGAGGCTGGACTCTGCCCTTCTAGCTGGGAATTTCTGGTTAAAGGCTTATAGTGCCTGCATATTTAAACTGCTTCTTACTGAAATTGGTGCACCTTGTTTGCTGTAGCATAGACTAGATCCAGGCCTGCTGAATCTAGCTTTGTTTGTATAACTTGAGCACTAATCCAGGCATTCTTTAAAGTATTCAATTGTATGTATTACTGCTTGGTAGTAACTTGATTAAAGTGTAGCTATCATTCTAAGTCTTTTGGATTAAGCACTCGGGCTTCAGACCAGCTGTTTTACATTAGGAAGTTTTGTGGCCTGCACTATGGTGGCAGGACAGGGAGCTTACATCCTTCTAAGTTGGGAACTGCTGATTGAGGGCTCAGTGTCTGTTATTCTAAAATTGTATTAATTCTGGTTTAAGCACTTGGGCTTCAGGCCAGTTGTTTTACATTAAGAAGGTTTGTGGTCTGCACTGTAGTGGCAGAACAGGTAGCTTACATCCTTCTAAGTTGGGAACTGCTGATTGAGGGCTCAGTGTCTGGTATTCTAAAAGTGTATTAATTCTGGTTTAAGCACTTGGGCTTCAGGCCAGTTATTTTACATTAAGAAGGTTCGTGGTCTGCACTCTTGTGGGAGGAGAGGCTGGACTCTGCCCTTCTGAGCTGGGAATTTCTGGTTAAAGGCTTATAGTGCCTGCATATTTGAACTGTTTCTTACTGAAATTGGTACACCTTGTTTGCTGTAGCATAGACTAGATCCAGGCCTGCTGAAATTAGCTTTGTTTGTATGTTTATTGTTTGTTTGGTTGTTATTTCCCTGAAACACTAATACCACCTAAAACGCTGCTTTTCAGCGCTTCTGTGGATCCCTAGTGATATCTGCATTGCTTACTGTACTTATTTCCTTGTTTCACTTGAAAGAAAGTTACTGTTTGTCATTTTTGCATTTAAGTTACCTGTAACGCATTGCATTTAAGTTACCTGGCACTTGCTCACTAAAGCAATTATATAAGTCAGCACTAAAATATTAAAAGCACTACACCCTTACAAACTCCCCTTGAGTACCTCGTTCCCCACTGACCCTTTTTTTCAATTATAAAGAAATTCCCAATACTATTCTAGCATGTCCAAAGGTCAGTTGTCAATCTCCTCTCCGGTCCAGCTGGTGAATCTGGGAATCTTGAGGCAATGTTACAACTGCCTCATGTACACAGACAACCCTCTCCTCCTCCCAACAAATTCCAACACATGTGAGAGATGCAACCATATAGCCAAACTGGAGGCTAAGCTCTCTCAACTCAGTACTGGCGAAACCAGTCAGGAGGAGAAGGAAACCACACTCATTACAATTCCAGTCTCACATAGACCTACCACGACAGCAAACCAAACACATAAACACACAAAAACATATTCGGAGGCTCTAAATAAAAATCTGCCTAAGCAGCAGAGACCTCCAAAGCAGACACCCAAGCAACCGCTACCTCAAAACAAAACACGTGCAACACATAGCTCACAAAGCCAGTGTGCCGAACAGTCACAGCCCTTAAGGCTAAACAACACACCTGATCTGATACACTTGTAATAGGTGACTCTATCGTCAGGCACACTAACGTCCCGCTCACCAGGCTGAACAAGGAGAAGGTCACAGTGAGCTGCCTTTCGGGCGCTAGGATCCGCCACATAACACAAGCACTCACGGCACTCCAAGGCAAGTACAAATATGACTCAGTCATTGTCCATGCTGGTGTGAATGACCTGAGACTTACCTCCCTGGACTACATGAAAAGAGACATAGAGGAGCTCTCTGAGCATGTAGCCCAGGCCGGTATGACCCTGACCTTGAGTAGCATCTTAACCTCACCAAGAATGATGCCACAATATGAAGACAAGATGATCAATTTCAACAATTGGCTTAAGTATTGGTGTCATTCAAAGGGGATCCAATGCCTGTCAGCCTGGGATGACATGCTCGACAGGCCACGATGCTTTGCTAGGGACGGCTTGCACCTGTCACCCTGGGCTGGATATTGGCAAAGGCTCTTGCTACCCCATAGTGCCTTTTTAGGCAAGGCTCAAAAGACAAACCCACCTCCATAGGTATCACAAGGGATAAGAAACTAAGAGTAATGCTACTCAATGCCAGAAGTCTAAACCTCAAGATGCACGACTCGAAACTCTCCTTAGCATGGAGAACATCGATATCTGTACAGTAACAGAAACCTGGTTCAAGGCTCCGAGAGCACCCCAGCACTACCAGGTTATACCTCATACCATGCTTTTGGCCCCAAAACTTGGACCGAACCACAAAAGGAGGGAGTATCAATATTCACAAAGATACCCACACCTCCAGGTTGGTGGCACAGCACGAAGCATCAGGGACTATCCATGTGCAACTAACAGTGGGTAAAACTGCCTTCCAGTTTATAGCCTGCTACAGACCACCCTCCCAAACCCAGGAACCCCACTCGGCCTTCCTGAGAACACTGGAAAATATGAAGGTTTCTCCAAACACCATTATATTGGGCGACTGCAACTACCCAAACATAGACTGGGAACATTACTCTAGCTCCAACACCCTAGCCCAAAGGTTCCTAGAATTTATAAACTCAAATGCTATGGAACAACTTGTTGCCACTCCCACAAGAGGGGAAAACATACTGGACCTGATCACCAACATGGGGACTCTATGCTCCAGACCAGAAGCGTATCCCTCACTGGTAAGATCAGACCATAAACTAATCTCACTGGATATTCACATCCCAACTCCACCCCCTGCCTTGAAAACCACAGTGAAAAAACTTCTCTAAAGCAAATTTCACACTCCTCAAAACCGAGGTGGAATCCTTCAAAGCCCCCGGGCCTGTGGAAAATACGGCCCGGACCGCAGAATCCTTTATAAACGCATTCTATGAACACCTTCAGGAATGCATGGATCATGCAATCCCAAATAAAACCAAGACCCAATCCTCTAAAGGCAGACGTCCTGTCTGTTGAACCCCAGCCATAAACAAACTATACAATAGAAGGAGGAAGCTACTACATGATAGAGCAAAATCCCAAAAAGGGAAGGCATCTCTGATCAGTATTAGCAAAAAACTATGGGCACTCATAAAATCGTCTAAGGCCAGCTTTGAGAGAAAAATTGCACAGGACACTAAGGATAATCACAAGGCTTTCTTTAGTTATGTTAGGAACCTGGGTGAGAATTCCCAGATATGCTCAGAATTAGTCCAAAATGACAAAAAATACACCGAACCCACAAACATTGCCAACATCCTAGCTGACAGGTTCAGCATAAACTCCCCCCCTCCACCAAAAGGGCAAATATCTATCCCAGCAGAGTGCTGCCCCCCTGACATCTCAGATGCTCAGGTAAGAGCTGCCCTCTCCAAAGCAAAAAACACAGCATCAATGACCAGGCTACATCCTACATGAACTCCAAGAAGAGCTAAACCCAAACATAAAACTACTGTTCAATCTCAGCCTTACTACAGGATATGTACCCAAAGAGTGGCGTACAGCAACAGTGGTCCCTCTCCACAAAGGTGGTGCCTCAATGGATCCTGGAAACTATCGTCCCATAAGCCTGACTAGCTTGGTCTGCAAAGCTATGGAAAGGATCATCATGGACCTCATAAATAAAGATATTGGGGACCTACAGACACTGGATCCTACCCAGTTCAGCTTTGTTAAGGGCAGATCCTGCCTCTTAAACCTGGTTGATTTCTTTGAAACAGTCAACAAGGCCATTGACGAGGGGAAGGTGGTCCACACAGCCTACCTGGACCTCGCAAAAGCCTTCGATACAGTACCCCACTCGGGCATTATAGATAAGCTCACCAGCTTAAATATAAACCCCTATGTCACTAGATGGGTTGCAAACTGGCTCAAGGACAGAACCCACATGGTTAGAATTGCTGGAGCCATGTCAGACTCCAAACCAGTTACAAGTGGCATCCCACAAGGCTCAGTCCTGGGACCTCTCTTGTTCGGTATATATTTCTCGGAGGTACAGGCCAACACAGTAAGGACTGTGGCTGACCAAGTTCGAAGATGACTGCAAACTGGGCACCATAATCGACTCTCCAGCCGACACAAGCATCCTCCAAAAGGGCCTCATAGAAACAGACAACTGGTGCCAGAGCCATGGCCTCAAGCTAAACGACAAAAAGTGTATAGTCATCCCCTTTGGCAAAAACAAAGTGCCCACAAATTACCACATAGGTGGTAATCCATTAAGTACAGAAGAAGTAATTAGGGACCTGGGGACCCAAGTTGATAGTAATCTCTCATTTGACAACCATTAGAAAAACATTTTATATAGCCCACCTAATCATGAAGGGATTCACATCTAGATCAGGGGAGGTCATCGTGCCTCTTTACTCATCCCTCATCAGGCCCATAATTGAGTACAATGCCCCTTTTGGGATGTACCTTACCAGACACCTACAGCAACTGGAAATACCCCAAAAGTACCCCACCAAGAGGATCAAAGGGCTCAAACAGATGCAATATGCTGCCCGGTTAAAGAAACTCCAGCTCTACTCAGTGGCATACCGCCTGCTCAGAGGTGATCTGTGCCTGACGTTTAAAGCCATGTCCAACCCGGAATTAATGGACATGCTGCACCTCAGAAAATCCAAATCCCATTGAGCTATGCGCTCGAGACTTGAACCTCAGCACTGAAATAAATAGGACATGCTGGAGGGACAGATTCATAACCCAGAGGCTCCCTTCACTCTGGAATAAAATCCCAGTCCAGGTTAGGCAGAGTCCCTCATTGACTCTCTTCAAGAGAAATCTTGATGAGTGGATGGGAGATCGTAGGTTTACCCCAGGTATCACTTATGTGTCACTGTTAGACAGAGGCACAGTATACTAACCTCGAAAAAGGGCATAGCAAAATTAATTTAATATGAGTGGCGAAAGCCAAACACACTCTGGCTAGGCTTATAAATGCCCTAGGGCAGATAGCCTAGTATGAACCTATGAACATTTTAAGGGAACGCTTTTCTACTTAGTCTGTGGGAGAGTTAATGGGTATAGATGTGACAGTGGGGAGTAGGCGGCAGTGAGTTGGTATGTAACGTGATAATATATAGTGCATCTGTGGGAGTTTTAAAGAGGTTGCAGAGTGGGTAGGGGAAAGGAGTTAGAATATGTCACCCAGGTGCTAGGCAGTTACAAGTAACGTGTGATAATATATAGTGCATCTGTGGGAGTTTTAAAGAGGAGGTAAGTAACATGTGATAATATATAGTGCATCTGTGAGAGTTTTAAAGAGGAGGTTGGGTTGTGGGTAGGGGAAAGGAGTTAGAATATGTCAGCCAGGTGCTAGGCAGTTACAAGTAACGTGTGGTAATATATACTGCATCTGTGGGAGTTTTAAAGAGGAGGTTGGATAGTGGGTAGGGGAAAGGAGTTAGAATATGTCAGCCAGGTGGTAGGCAGTTACAAGTAACGTGTGATAATATATATATATAGTGCATCTGTGGGAGTTTTAAAGAGGTTGGATAGTGGGTAGGGGAAAGGAGTTAGAATATGCCAGCCAGTGCTAGGCAGTTGCATATCCAGGAGTTGTTTAGGTGTGAAATAAGCTGTTTTATGAAGGCATTTTTGTTAGGTTGTAACCTGATTTGTAGTGGTACGAAGTTCCAAATCTTGGCAATGTTACTAGTATACAGGGAGTTACCAGAGCTGTAATGGCTTTTGGAGATTGTGATTAGTGTTATTGGATCTAAGTTCTCGGTTATTGGAGTAGAGGGTGATCAGGTCTTGTAAGGCTGGAGTTTTGTCAGGTTGGTACAGTATTTGATGCGCTAGCAGAAGTTGGTTTAGAGCTAAGGTGTTAGGGAGTTCTAGCCAATAAAGCTATTTTAGGGCCTGACAGTGGTAGGTGTGGTAGGAGGAGTTTGTAAGAATTTTGCTATTTTGTTGTAGCATACTGATAGCTTGTTTAAGTCGCTCTTGTTTAGATTAATTAGGACAGGAGAAGCAAACAATAAGGTAGAGAGAAAATGGGTACGAGCTAGGGTAACTTTACTGTTGCTGGTTAGGAAGTTTTTACATCTGTAAAGAGTACCTAGTTTTTTGTTGATTTTGGTTATTGTTTGAGCTATGAGTTTGTCAAATTTCATGTCATTGTCAATAATGACCCCTAGAAATTTGGTTTGTGTGATGGGGGAGTTAGGGGTATTAGCTGATGCAGAAATAGAGAATGGGGGAGTAGGTGATGCTGCTTTGGAAGGATGAAAGAGCATAAGTTGTTTTTTTTTAGGATTTAGTATTAGCTGGGTGTTTGTAAGCCAGGTTTTGATGGATGTAAAGGCTTCTTGGGTCTTGATTTGAAGTTTTTGGAGAGTGGGGCAGAGCAGGTTAAGGTGGAGTCATCAGCGTATTGAACCAGGTTTGCTAGAGTGGTGGCTTTGTGAAGATTTTTTGTAAATATAATGAAAAGTAGGTGTCCTAGGATTGATCCTTGGGGTACTCCTAGATGTTCTTTGTGTTTCACTGTTGCAGTCATTACATTTGGGTTATCTGCTTGCAGTTCGCCCTCAGTCGGCCTGATTAACAAAGTCTTGGGTCCTGCGTCGGTTGCTGTCCCTTCTTCCATGATGCCATGTTGTCAGGGGTATAAAACATGCAGCCGGTGCCATTACATCAGTCTTTCTTGCCGTGTGGTACCCGAAGCAGAAACAGTTCGCAAGTGCTGGTCGGCCGACTCCTGAAATTTTTGTTTTCGAGTTTCAGAACCAAAGTCTTCAACTAGAGCTAAGTACCCTATTGGGGAAACTTTTTCTTGCTCCTTACCGATGTCAGTGAAAGTTAATAATTGCATTACTTGTGGAAAGCAAATACCTCATAAAGATTTTCATTCGTACTGTATTCCTTGCCTAGGCCCTGACCACGACGTACCTTGCTGTCGGCTTTGTGCTTTATTTAATCAGCTCACTGTCCGTCGTCGGTATGTTTTTGCCTCTAAATATTTCGGTTCTCGGTTTAATTATCCAGAAATGTTGTCGGTTAGCCAACCGACTACCAGGATTCTGAAAAAACACAAATATAAAGACAGAGACAGGCCGCCGAGGTCCAAAACTGTCGATGATGCTTCTCCTAAGCCAGTCGCCAGTTCGCCGGTACTCAGTGAGGCGCTTTTGCAGCCCCTGATACCCGCTACTTCTGATTCACAGGCCTCTACTGAGACCCATTCAGAGTCCGGTATGTCGAAAGATGCTTCAAATGTGGAACCTGAGGATGTCTCTACATTGGATAGGTCCGGAGCCGCTGTGTAGGCACCGGCTTCTGAGAGTGTATTCAGGCCTACAGACTTGCATATTAAAACGGCGCCTCCTACTTTACTTAGGCCTAAATCTCGATCCATGCCTAAAAAAAATATAAGAATGGCTGAAGATCTAATAATTCTAATCAGGGGTAGCCAACCCCCCCCCCCCCTTCTAAGAGGCCTAGGACTGAAGTTGATTATGACTCTTCTGATCAGGATTCTGTTTCTGATTCTTCTGATGATCTGGATTTGCCCTTATCTACTTATGAAGATTCTGATGCAGAGGACTCCATTCCATCTGCTTCTCCTCCTGAGGATTTTTCTTTTGGGGAAACCTTACATACTCTAAGGGAGCATTTCCACTGGGAGAGCCAGGATTTTTCTGATTCAAAAAAGAGGCTTAGGGATTTCCTTCTCCTACCTCAGCATAGGCCTTTAGCTATTCCTCCTGTACTAGACATTGTTGAAGATACTTTTTTGGAATCTAGTTTGACCCCTGATTCCCTGCCTGATGCTCCCAGAAAACCTGACAGATACTACATGGTCCCTGAGTCCCAAAAGTTCCTTTTTAAAAATCCTATTGCAGATCCAGAGACTATTTCACAGGGGCCCAAGGGCATTAAGGTTTCTACTGCTAAAAATCCTACCCCTTCTGATAGAGACTCCAGGGCGCTGGATAGATAGGGTAAGAAGGTTTACACTTCTGCAACCTTGGCCATTAGGGCTTTAAACTGCCAGTTTCATATGTTAAAGTATCAGCAACATGTTATTGGACTGCTTAAACAGAAAATGATGTTGATTCCTGACTATGTGGAAAATAAAGAATTACAGGATTTAATGCATTCTGCTGAACAAGTTGGAAAACATACTTTGCAATGTGGTTTTGATTCATTAGAGGCCTCTTGCAGGGCTGCTGTTACTGGGTCTGTGCTCAGAAGGCATGCTTGGCTTAAAGGGACAATCCCAGAGTTTAAAATTCGGGTCCACACTAAAGCTGACCAAATCACGCCCACTTTACCGCGTCACTCACATCCCCACCCACGGTGTCCTTTTTCATTTACTTGGCATGGCAGTATTCAATTCCAGTCCTGTTTTTGTTCCCAGTGTCAACTACGCTTTATGTATATGGTCCTATCACGGAATGTCCAGATGTTTGCCTTATACTTAGGTCCGGTTTTCATAAAATTGTGGTTTTCTGCTAAATCAGTCCCAAATCATAACCAAGAAAATAATAGCAAACAATTCAGTTTCCAATTTTATACCCTTCAGAAAATTCATACTAGTGCAAAACTTTTTTTATCAACTTTTAAGTTTGTATGTCCAGATTTCTGGATGGCAGAGGCTGAGATCCTGCTTTGCAACTACTCCGAACATTAGTATCGTTCATTGTGGTTCGTTTCTGTAGTAACCGCAATGAACGATAGTTGTAAAAACAAAACATTTACTGTCCGGAGCTGTTGTTTCCCCCATTATTTTAGGCGTTGTCTGAAAGAGACGAGTGACACACAACAAAGTGCCAACAGCCTCACTTTATTCCATGATACGAACAACGTAGTAAAAATGTACAGCACAGAGCTCTCTATAACTTTATTCCAAGATACGAACAACATAGTAAAAATATACAGCACAGAGCTCGTAGTAAAAATGTACAGCACAGAGCTCTCTAACTTTATTCCAAGATACGAACAACGTAGTAAAAATGTACAGCACAGAGCTCTCTATAACTTTATTCCAAGATACGAACAACATAGTAAAAATATACAGCACAGAGCTCGTAGTAAAAATGTACAGCACAGAGCTCTCTATAACTTTATTCCAAGATACGAACAACATAGTAAAAATATACAGCACAGAGCTCTATAACTTTATTCAAGATTAACAACGTAATGTACAGCACAGAGCTCTATTGTACATTTTACCACTGTTCGATCTTGGAATAAAGTTATAGAGAGCTCTGTGCTGTACATTTTTACTACGTTGTTCGTATCATGGAATAAAGTGAGGCTGTTGGCACTTTGTTGTGTGTCACTCGTCTGTTCGAGCTAAGGGGAACTGTAGTCTGCATTTGGGATTGGTTGGATCACCTTGTTGTTTTTTTCTGAAAGAGGCCGAGAGGTTCCTCCAGCTTTGCAACTGTTTTATATTTCAGTGTGTGAGTTTTTAGAGCGATCGTTCATTGCAAAATGAACGCAAAGAACGATCGTTTTGAAAAGAAGACCTTCACTGTCTGGAGCAGTTGTTCCCCCATTTACTTTAGGCTTTGGACTGATTTCTTGCACTAAGATGAATCGGAAAGGGACCATATTGCAGTTCTGGGACCAGAAGGCTCGTGCGTTCTTTCCTGACTTATTTACCGATATGATGCAGCATGGCATTGGCTTTTACCGTTTAAAAAAAAAAGAATTGACCGTTTCAGTAAATAAAAAAACTGTGGTTAGTATGATTACTGCTCTGTATGCTGCTTCACTGTTTTCTAGTGTGTTTTTATATTGTGTTGATATCTGAAGCATATGAACAAGTTGAGTTAATCCATATGCAGCCTACCTGAAAGTTTTTCAACTTCTTTTACCAGTAAATATTCCTCTTACAGCATCTGCTACTGATTTTGCATCAGACTGTTGCTTAGTAAATTCTGTGTTTTGACTGGTCTCTGATTCTCAGCATTTATATCACTTAAAAACGGTCTATCATTTCCATTGACTATATATGTTCTTAGTCTTGCATGTTGAGATGATTGGTAGTGATTTTGTTCTCGTATATGGAAAATGTGATGAACTATAGACCTTTCAAAAAA
>NC_056733.1:1352637500-1352649007 GCF_019279795.1 Protopterus annectens | reverse complement strand
TGTCTTTGGATGTTGACACGCACCTAGTAGAATGCCTGTGTATCTGCTGTGTTTAGTAATCTCGGTAGCGTGTTCTGTGAATGCGTCATGCTGTAGTGTGATAGGGTAGTCATGTGTAGGTTCGATTAGCAGCCCTGCCACATGTGTGTGTGTGTATGTCTGTATCTCTCTCTCTCTCTCTCTATATATATATATATATATATATATATATATATATATATATATATTTATATATATAATCTATTTTCTGCCCATAACTCTGCTCTTGCATGGACAGCTGACTGTTTCATGTATCGCATATTTGCATAGCTTTCACATACCAATGGGGTATGTTGCAAATCCCAACATTGTCCATGCAACGTCCGTGTTACGGGCGGTGTTACACGCCCTTACAGGCGTTTGCTGTATATCTTGGCAGACATCTATCCTTGCTGTACTCTCACTGTACTCGTACACGCCGGAGGCTTCATGTATCATGGCCTAGTTTTGATGTGTGTATGTCTACTTGTGCTGTCTGCATGGCTGTGGGTATGTCCCACTATCATCATTTGTAAAGGTGATAGCCCTATAGGTTCTTCATGTAGACTGCTGTGTCATTTGACATGTCAGCACATACCTGTGGACAGTACTGCACATCCTTCTGCAGCGCATTTCATACCTTCTGCATTATCTTGCAGTCGATATTGCTGTTTCCTCACACATGTATCTGTTTCTGTTCATACCACTCTGCCTCCTAGAGCAAGTTGCTGGACAAGGCCTTATCTGATAGTGGGATACATAGGGGCAGTATTGACATGTTGCTCTTACAAACGTAGATAGTTGACACAATAATAGGTTTTGCATTAGTATGGCTTTTCTGTCGGATTTGGTGTCTTACTCACATGTTTGTCATTATTTCATGTCTTCAGTTATCATGAAAGTGCCAGAATGTTACTGTTGTTATGTGGAACACACCAAACATATGAGGCAGAACTCTGCACATTCTGTGTAAATCTGTACAGTTGCAGAGTATGTGTCTGATACAAAATATCAACTTTCTGACACCAATACACACACTGTATGGCGGCATCACAGGCCACATGCCATTACATTGATATTGCAGGACACACCCACCCAGACAGTTGTATTCCTCACACAGGCCAACAGCTGCTTATCCACACTAATTGGTCTATCATGTACCGTATGTGTGCACCGGTATTTGCGCTTTCCATCAGTGGCAGAGCTCACGTACGTGTCTGGGGGACTGGACATTGTTACGGTGACACTGCATGACACCCTGAGGGACACATTACTTTTGTGTCTATTAACCTTCCACATTGACATTCACAGGGCATACGTTGTCATTCACATTTGTCGGAGTACATGCGTGTGACTTGTACATGTTTTTGCATTTGTCCTGATGTCTTTCTTCTCACCTGTCCACCTAGTATCACTAGTTCTGTACATGTATTTTGGACAGGTTACCTTCATACCCCTAACCTGTACACATTATGGGTAAGCGCCCTGATGTTTGACCTTTGCCCTTGTTACATTTGTCATAGTGATGTGCCTTTCTGGTAAATTGCTGGCAAGGCATTGCAAACTGTGTGGTAGATAATAGTGACTGACATTTCCATTACATGATTAGTAACACTCATAACATCCGTATTCATGGGTACGCCAGTATTCTCACAACGTTCTGACTTTGTCTGGGGTATATCTAATATAGTCCCTATTTGTATTTCATGTACTATGCCTTAGTGCAGCTGTGTTATTCTGACAGTTTGCCAGTTATGGGTACCATCTTGGTCGTACGCATGTCCATCCATGATAATCGCCTACATGACACTGATATAGGGCCCTACATATTGCCAAAATGGTTTCCGCAATATCCAGTGGATGGTTTGCCCCATTATTGAGAATATAGGCGTGTGCTATACCCACATCACTCCCACGGGGTGGGCCTACAAAATCTCTGCCAAACAACACCTAGGCCCATTTCTGCATACCCATGATTCCCATACCTGACAACCCTCTACAGTACCCATTACACATGTTTAATGTGTGTGGTACTGAAGTGTGGAGACACTTATATGCACTCCCCACGCTCTGGATATCAGTTCGTCCGTCATACATTCTATCGACACATGTGTCATCACCCTTGCACCTGATACTGTTGCATGTACAGCTATTTTGTATTTGCTGCGGTCACTTATTTTGCGTCAATGTCGGTTGACACTACGTAAGAAACAATTTTTGGAGTCCTGCAATGGACACCTATCTGCATGTTTAAAGTGTAGAACTTGCTGGACTGTCACTTTCTGGCCACTGGTTTGGAATGCTGCGGTTTATTCACCTTTCCTGCATGTCTGTTTGCCTACCCATATTAGATATAATGTGGCCTATTTATGTACATATGTCATATCTACGGGACATAAGTCTGTTGTGTATACATATATACATGTACATTCCTCATTTCATAACTTGCTTTGGTTTACGTCTGTGGATTATGTGTATACACATATATCTATATCCATACCATACCTTTCCACTATACAGATTGTCGCAGAGTGTACAGCTGGTTGCCCCTTTATCTTCGCTGTGTTTTGCATAAACCTGTGTCTATCTGGCAATGTAGTGGCATTTCATTTGAGACTTACAGTGGGGAATTCTGGAAAGCAGTTCAGGTTACGACTGCATACCCTTCAGAGAATCCATGCTACTGACACTCCCGTTATTCTATCCACTTTCTATGTTTGTTCTGGCACATATCTGGGGTTTGTCCCTATTTGTACCGGTAGTTTGCATAGCTTTGTCCGGTTTCATACTTTACGAGGTTAACAGGTTTGAGCCATGTATAACTAACGTGGGGGAAACAACATTCATTTACTATGCTGTGAGCGGATCACACACGCACAGGCGCACTTGCATTTCCTTATTGTGGGTTACGCGCAGGCGCGCATGCATATCCTTATTGTGGGTTACATATGTTTACTACGTCTTTGTGCTTATGTGGGCTTTATTACTTGTGACAGTACCAGTAATTATCTGTAATCCGGTTAACGGACATTTGCGAAACACACGTTCACCTTTACATATTTAACTGTCTGTACAGCACAGACGCATTCATTACACTTTCACATTATATGTGCTGTAGTCGTTGTTCAACCGGGACTGCATTCACGTTGGCCGGATGCTGTAACCACTATACGTTTGGTGTTCTGACTCATTTATATGCATACCCATAGTACATAGCTACATTAACATATGCCTCACCGCTTCACTTACATCACAGGCATCCATTCTCCTGCTGGGAGAAATGCAGTACTACATGTTACACATTCCCTATTCCCTACTGCTCTGGACCCAAGCTGCATATTTAATCACTGCAGGGATATTCAGAACCCAAAGGCTTATAGTCCTGACACATACAGGTCTTTAATTGTCAGGGTGTTCATGTGGTGATCTGTGTTTAGGCTTGTCCGCCTGGTGTACGGAACTGCCCTGACCATGTTCAAATGTCAGACAAAGCACATGTACAGGGTTTGTCCATTTTAAACATTTAATCTGTGTTTACAGACACAGGTGTTTGGGCACCTGTCAGCAGCTTATGATGTTGGCAATACATAATATGGGTGGGGGTGGTTATGATACATAATCCACGGTGAGTGGTGTTCCCATTCACATTTGACTATTTCCTGTATTCATTCTTACGAGGGTTATTATTTTGCACATGACTTAACTATGAATTAACTATGGGTATGCAGTAGTACAGTCAACATATGTGACGGTTTGTTACAGTATATATGTACGGACCTCTGTAATACTGGGGACTACCCCACATCCTTCACAACATTTCCTACTTATGTACATACTATTATTCAGTGAACTTTCGAAGCTTGTGAGAGCAGTAATTACATCTGTCCCTATTTGTCCACCCATCCTTTTAGGCTTTGTCCAGGTTTTGTTGCTGTAATAGGTTGAGAGGTGGTGTCGGTATGTGATTGAGTTGAATATATACTGTCGATAATTCAGTGGGGAGTAGGGTTACCACTTGTTCCTCTTTGAGGGAGGTCCCACTTTGGACAGTTGTGTCCTGCGACGACACCTAAGACATGGCAAATGTCCTGTGATTTTAAGACAATAATATATTTCTTATTTTCTTTACTAGTTGCATGATACAGGTATTTTGTATCTGGTACACATAACTATTATTTGGGATAGCATAAGCTATACAAATGCTATGGCATAAGCTTTTATCTTGGCATACACATGTAATTCTGTTCTTTGCACTGGCCGGGGGTATGTTTTATCCTGCTAATTCTCACATTTCTACAAGGGATGTCCCACCTTGGCCATCTGAACAGGTGACAACCCTAGTGGGGTGACCTGCATGGTGGACAGCTGTTCCATCCTGCGTAGTATGATTTGCATGTCTGTGTAGAAACTGAACAGTACTGTGACTACACGATACATGTTTTGTCCAGATGTGTACAGTAATGGACACCGTAGCGTGTAAACAACTCTGAGGTTTCAACAGGTTACTTATCCCACGCGGGATGTACACACATTTTGCCATAACATTAACGCGTGGGCATTTGGATTTACGTACCTGTGATGGGATGTTTACAAACGTGGGATACATATTTGCAATCCGGACACTGCCTAGGATGATACTTCCTACTACATATGGTGAATACTCGCTATGTGTAGGTGTACGGATGCACAAGGCTGGTAGCTGGATTTGGTGGACATTCGGACATGGGTGCGGGTTATGTGCTATACAGGGTTTGTTGCGTATTGCATTTGCATGCATGGGTTCTGCTTTTGGATATCCCGGTTCCGCATATAGCATCCTATGTGTATGTGACGGTTACGTTCCTGTTCATGTGTATAGCATATTTTAATATACATATGTTTGTGTGTGTTTGGTATACAATTTGGACTGTCAGGTTTCTTTATGGTTGTTATATAGCCACAACTGCCCTGCTGTGTACTATCACTACCACTGTGGGACTGCTGGTGACCATACCCATGGGGCTAGACGTGTGTATTGGCGGTAGCTGACATGATGCGCTTCACTTCCACTGGGTATAACTTCTGACAGTGCAGTACATTACGGACACACGATTTTAAATATCATTTGTTCCATGGACGGAAACTCATATTATGTTGCATGCATTTCTGTTTGGTTCTCCATTTTGTGTGGCCGGGAACTGTCTTGCATGATTTGCATACGTTTCATTATCCACGGACACTGATAGGTGCGATTACTATTGCAGGCAGGCTATAATATTCAGCAGTTTAGGTTGCTCATCGCCAGCCGACATTGACACGCCTCCGGCCGCAGCTTAGTAATGCCCCATGCACTCACGCACGTGTCCTATGCACGTGGATGTGGTAGCGGCGCACCTTCATTAATATGCATATGGTGCTACTACACCATTTATACGCCGCACGGCCGGCGCAGGCCTTACACCGGCCTTGCGCCGAGCTTCATGAATCCGGGGGTGTATGTTTGCAAAAGTCAATTTTAATTTTTTGAGTCAAGCTCATTTTGCAACCATCTTTCAATATTATGTAGAAGTATATATATGATACTGTTTGTTTAGCGGCATTGTTCAGAATTTTAAAGGACCAGTAAAACAGAACAGTACAATCATCAGTTATTTCATTTGGTAGGATGAAAAGTTGTGTCAGTTTATGTGGTATAATATATCAATAACCGACAATGTGGGTGTGTTATATTGAAGATTTACCCCCTGGTTGGTGTGGTTTAATCACGAGTGCAAAGCCCGAGTGATTAAACAAAGACAACCATGGGCAAGTCTTCAATATACCACAAGAGGAAGTCGGTTATTGCTATTATTTAAGAAAAAAATGACTTACTTTTCTTAAATAATGTCATTGTATGATGGCTCACTTGTGTTCTACCACTTTCTTGGATATCCTGCTGCTTTTTTGATGTACTGCACATGTGTACGTGACTTTCGTTCCCCTGCTTAAGCAGTACATCAGTGCTGTGTGGCAGGTGCTATGTATAGGAAGGAATGGAGAAAGGAAGATCTCCTTTCCTTTTTTTTTTTAATTTATAAAAAAGATACCTGGACACTTTGAAGGTCGGAGAGAGATGGGACATAGAAAATAAAAGGATAATCAGGTAAGTTTCTCTAGTTTTTCATAACGTACCTGATTATTCTTTTATTTTTGTCTGTCACATCTCTCTCGTTGGTTTCAAGCATCAGTTTTGTAAGTTTTTTTTTTGTGTGTGTGTGTGTTTGTGTGTGTGTAAGTGAAAGCGGAGTGAAATTTTTATGGTATGTATTAATGGAAAAAAAGTCAGGTGACTGGACTTTTTCCATTGGTATATGCTCAGATTTTCAACGGGCACGCCAGTTGGGCTGACTAATCAGTGTGCTACTTTTTGAATATTAATAAACAGTCATTATATAATAGTAATTATAACATCAATGATTGATGATTGCTTACATGTAGGCTCATAAATGTGGACGGGTAGAGTGTAGGTATTAAGTATTCTGGTTAAGGTACCTTTAACAGATGAATTTTAGTTGAGATTCATATTCCATATACACACACACACACACACACACACACACACACACACACACACACACACACACACACACACACACACACACACACACACACACACACACACACACACACACACACACACACACACACACACACACACACACACACACACACACACACACACAAATCTAGACTTGAAGTTGTCACATATTAAATTAAATAACATAAAAAAGGCAACCAATGCTGGAAACACCACAAACTATTTATTAAGTGCTTTTCATCCAGCATGGTGGCTGGACTTCATTAGATAGAAAAACCTTCTTAACAGGCACTCTTAAATATTTCAGCAAAAAAGTCATGTGATCAATATCTTACTTAAAACTCTTGGAATTGATTAATTAACGTACATCACTTGAATAAAATTCTACCAAGGTTAAAAATACAGAGTCAAAGGCCCTGAATAAAAGGCAAAATAATACATTCTCCCCTAAATAAAAAACCTACATCCTTCATTACTCAATCAACAATAAATTTATTTATACATAATATATTTAAAATAATCTATATTAAAGTAAAAAGCATAGTTAATGTGTAACCATTGTAAATAAATAGTTTAGGTGTGGAACTAACCCTTAGACTCACCGCTTAATTTAAGCAAGTTATCTCCACATACTTTTTAATTCCAGGTATGGGAGAATGGTGCATGTTTCGTTTATTCCTGGGAGCTGATTAGCATTTAATCAGAGTTGCCATAATAACTCAAGTTGTTCTAACAGTAGTGACACTGTTCCTCCATGTGCATTTTCACTAATCTGGTCTATAAAAAAGAAAAGATAGCGTTAAGTATAGTATGATGGAATTTTTCAAGAATAATGATAATAAGGTGTGAAAATGTTTTGCCCAGTTGATGTAGCAGTGTAGATGTTAATAGGAAATTATAAGCATAAACATGAATTTCTGGGGAAAATAATATACACAGGGAATTAGTAAAGTAATAGCAAGACCTAGTTTAGGGGAATGAAGAAGACTGGAGAGAAACTAAATGGATGCGGATTAGTAAGGACAGGTGGATGCAGTGTATTTTGACTGCAGAAAGGATGATTAAGGGAGGTTCGGATATCAGAAGACAGTGGAATATGGTATGAAATCCCTAACAATGCCAAGATGCTCTCCTCCAAAAAAAGGAAGCCAATCTGGTGGTCCCCTGCCATAAACAAACTCTACAACAGAAGAAAGAGACTGTTGCAAAAAAGAGTAAAATCCCATGATTGGAGGAACTCCATGGTCAGCCTCAGTAAGAAGCTGAGATCCCTTATAAAATCCTCCAAAGCTAGTTACGAAAATAAAATCATCACTGATTCCAAAGACAACCACAAAGAATTCTATAGCTATGTCAAGAATCTCAATGGCAACACTCAGATCTGCTCTGAGTTACAGCACAATGGCACTAAATATGCAGAACCAACTGACATTGCCAACATCCTGGCAGATAGGTTCAGTGCTAACTTTACCTCTCTCTCATCCCCTAAAGGGCCCATCTCTATACCAGAAGAATGCAAAATTCCTGTAGTCACAGCTGCACAGGTAAAACACACACTCTCCAAAGCCAAGAACACAGCATCCATGGGACCTGACAACATCCCAGGCTGCGTTCTACATGAACTACAGAACAAACTGGCACCCCACCTAAGTACCATGTTCAATCATAGCCTCACCTCAGGCTTTGTGCTCACTAAATGGTGCACAGCAACGGTTATCCCACTCCACAAAGGGGGAGCCACCATGGACCCCGGGAACTACCGACCCATTAGCCTGACAAGCCTGGTCTGCAAGGCTATGGAACGTATCACCATGGAACTTATAAACAATGACATTGGTAATCTCCAAACTCTGGACCCCACCCAGTTCAGGTTTTTAAAAGGCAGATCACGTCTGCTAAACCCGATAGACTTCTTTAAAGTGGTCACCAAAGCCGTAGATGAGGTTAAGGTGGCTCACACAGCCTATCTATATCTCGCCAAGGCTTTTGACACCATCCCCCACTCTGGAATTATAGATAAACTCACTAAACTAGGTATAAATTCCTATGTCACAAGATGGGTTGCCAACTGGTTCACTGACAAAACCCACACTGTGAAAGTAGCAGACTCTAAACTCAACTTCAGACCAGTGACAAGTGGAGTACCAGAGGGTTCAGTCCTGGGTCCTCTCCTGTTTGTTATCTACTTCTCTGAAGTACAGGCTAATACAGAAGGTCTTTGGCTAACAAATTTCACAGATGACTGCAAACTAGGAGCCATAATCAAAACTCCTAATGATGTGGATATCCCACAAAAGGGCCTCACTGAGACAGATGCCTGGTGTCAAAGCCATGGTCTCAAGCTCAATGCCAAAAAGTGCATTGTCATCCCCTTTGGTAAAAACTCTGTACCCATGAACTACCACATAGGTGGTAGTCTACTTAACACCGAAAGTCTAATAAGAGACCTTGGGACACAGGTGGACAGTAGTCATTCCTTTGATAATCATATTGCCACAGTAGTCAGGAAATCCTTCTATGTGGCACACCTCATCACAAAAGGTTTCTCATCCAGGAAAAAAGAGGTAATTGTTCCCCTCTACTCATCACTCATTAGACCCATTATAGAGTACAATGCCCCTTTTGGTATGTACCTCATAAGACATCTACAACTGGAAATGCCACAGAAATACCTCACAAAAAGGATTACCAGCCTCAAACAGATGCCCTACGCAGGCCATCTCAAAAAACTCCAGCTTTACTCTGTCGCATATCACCTACTCAGAGGTGATCGCTGCCTAACATACAAAGCTATGTCAAACCCACTGCTGTTGGACATGCTCCATGTAAAGAAATCCCAGTCCTTCTGAGCTAGATGCTCTAGGGATCTAAGCCTTGTCACCAAAATAAACGGAACATGCTGGAGGTATAGATTCCTGTCCCAGACAATTCCCATACTCTGGAACAAACTACCTATCTATATCAAACAAAGCTCCTCATTAGCACTCTTCAAGAAAAATCTTGACGATTGGATGGGAGATAGGAAATTCACCCTGGGGATCACTTCTGTGGCTCTGCTTGACAGGGGCACAGAAAAATAATTTTCTTGGGTGGCAAAAGCCAGGGTACCATTTGACTAGGCTTATATAGGCCCTAGGTCCAATAGCCTAGTACCTACCTATGAACCTATGAAGTTTAGAAAACCCATTAGGTGAAAGGAAACCTATATTCTACCAGCACCTATGCCTTCCTAACCAAATCTTCTTCTTTCAGCTGTTCCCATTAGGGGTCACCACAGCGGATCATCTGTTTTCATTTCTTCCAGTCCTCCACATGTTGCTGTGTCACACCAACCACCTGCATGTCCCCTCTCACCAAATCCATAGGCCTTCCTCTTTTCCTCTTACCTAGCAGCTTCATCCTAAGCATCCTTTTCCCAATATACCCAGCATCTCTCCTCAACACATGTCCAAACCAATGCAATCACGCCTCTCTGGCTTTGTCTCCAAACTGTCCAACCTGAGCTGATCCTCTAATATACTGATTCCTAATCCTGTCTATCCTCATCACACCCAATGCAAATCTTAACATCATTAACTCTGCCATCTCTGGCACTGTCTCCTGCCTTTTTGTCAATGCCACTGTCTCCAAGCGATATGACATTGGTGGTCTCACTACCCTCTTATAGACCTTTCCTTTCAATCTTACTGGTACCCATCTGTCACAAATCACTCCTGACACTCTTCTCCACTCCACCCTGCCAGTATTGTTTTCTTCACCTCTCTTCCACACTCACCATTACTCTGAACTGTTGATCCCAAGTATTTAAACTCATCCACCTTTGCCAACTCCACTCCCCGCATCCTCACCATTCCAATATCCTGCCTCTCATTCACACACATATATTCTGTCTTAGTCCTGCTGACCTTCATTCCTCTCCTCTCTAGAGCATATCTCCTCCTCTCCAGGGTATCCTCAACCTGTTCCCTACTCTCACTACAGATCACAATGTCATCTGCAAACATCATAGTCCACTGAGATATTCAAAAACAGCATTCTTCTCAATCTTCTGAATAGACAATTTTTGGATACTAAGGCCTGTTGAGCTGGTGATATTGGAGTTTTGTGTAAGGTTAGATTGCTTATTGGGTAATACATGTACCCTTAAACTGGTTTAAGTTTAAAGAAAATCAATAATTCTGAGGAGAAATAGAAAATATAAGGGCTAAAATCATATTGGTATGCCTATATCCTAGCAATTGATAGATACAGATAATAAGTTGTGAGGATCTGAAATACACTTACTTTTTCATTTTTTTAAAGAAAAAATAATTTTGACAGATGAATATGTAATCTGTTACAGAACACATAGAAATACCCACTGAGCCCAAAATGTAAAGGTTCATTCCCTGAAAAAATATGAATTACCACAAAATACACTCTTCTATTAAGGGTCATTCCCTCATACATCCCCAGATCAGGAAGACAAATGCTGTACCATAGTATGTTTTATAGCATATATAAAGCCATTGTAATTTACACAATACTGCAGTAGTTTTCTGAACATCAGTTACTGCCTCTAAGCAATTATTTTTTCCCAATGAAACAGTATACTGAACCGCATGTCTACAGGACAACCTTCTGAAAAGGTCTGACTGTTAAAGGATCATCACACTACCCAGAAACACTGTGCAAAACTTTGAATCCAAGGGGCGGCACAGTCTCAAAGTGAATGGTCAGTAAGTGAAATGAGCTAGATATTTGATAAAAAATGGAATCCAGCAATGGATTTCAGAATGACAGTTGAGAAACTTACAGAAGTGGAAGAAGGTCAGAGGAGAAATAATGATTACATGAATGGAAGACAAATTTAAAAAGAATACGGGATATGGTAGTTAAGACACATGGTGATGTGTCAGCAGTCTTATCTATGACATCTAAAAGCCGAAACAGA